>NW_023495730.1:42500-60000 GCF_904425465.1 Colossoma macropomum
TTGTGTGGAGACCTCTTTGTGTGAAGACCTTTTTGAGTTTCACAGATTATCACATCACTGCAGCAGTGATGATCTACAGACATAAATAATTCACGTCATTTAAAAATCTTAGTGTTATTAATGTTTGTCTGTGACTGTCAGGCCTACATAGTCTTGTAAATGTTAACTATGCATCTGTAATAGCTGAGCACAATTAGTGTAAAGATGTTATTGATATGAATTGTGTAACGTATTTATGCTTTAGATGCAGTGACTAACAGCCATACGCCCCTCCCCCCACCCAACAGAGCCTGACTCAACATGGACGTTTATTTCATATCTGTGTGAAACACTGATTAATTAGTAATTATTTTATGAATTTTTAAAATTATGTACAAAATTATGTAAAATATTGTACACTGATGTTTTTACTGGGGTTTTTTTCAAGCTACAGGGAAATGATTCATACTGACTATCTGTGGTAACAGATGGAACAGTACAGGTGCAGCCAGTAGAGACCAGGTCTAAAAATTTTTCACAAAGTTTCGGCACTATTTGAATTTTCTGTGGTCTGTAATTATACATAATTATACCATTAATATAAGTATGCATATCTAGGTCCTGCTTATATTGTTTAAAGCATCGTGTGAAGGTCTAACTGTTTTAAGAATGATAAAGTGAATCTGCAGGCCGGCCTGATGTGTCTATATTGAAAGCGTCCACAGTGTAAGGTGGTCTACTCACCGGTCTGAGCTGTGTGTATGGAGCCGTAGATCAGGAGACACACTAATAGGAGAAGCTTCATGGTCTGCGGGTCTCTGTGCAGTGAGAGTTCTGTCTGGCTTTAGGTTTGAACTGCCCTCTGTGCTCTGTCACAGGAGGATAAAAGCCCTGTTCCTTCCGCCTTGCACAGTTTCCTCTTTCACAGTTCACACATATGTCAGCACAGAAATGTGTCATTTGAAATAAGCTGAAGGTCCACTAATAGTGTTTTCTGTGATTTAATATAGAGAAAACATCAGTCACGACCGTTTAACAGCCTCTCTGTATTCCTTAGAATTAAACAGACTGCTTCTTTTAACTGTGCCTTTAAGATATATGTAAATGAGCTCTGTTGTGATTGACTGTCCTGTATTGTGGCTTGTCCAAAAAGCATGTATGTGTGTGTGTGTGCACATTCACATTCATCAAAGGGGGATGGTGGAAAGGAGGATTAGCAGTTTTAACAGGGGGATCATTTTTGTCTTTGTCATTTCTAAAACTGATGAACAAAGAAGATAACGAAGCCTAAAGAGTGAAGAGTGAGGTGTATCTTCACACTTGGTCTGTGTGCATCAACATCAGTGGTCTGAGTGTCACTGTGGAGGAGGAGGTACAGCAGCTCTGCCTCTTCCCCACCACATCCTAGTTGTTTTAGTTTGCAGTGTTTAGGTGTGGAGGTGTGAAGCCTTTAGAAACTGGTTTTGAATATAACAGCACTATGAGTTCCACACTCACAGGTGCTAACTGATAGGGAAAGAACCCATTCAGAAAACAGCAGTTGTGTGTTTAATCACTCCTCACATACTCACACATTTCATATGTATACATGTCTGTCTTTTACTGTCTTCTCCTGCAGGTTTGTTTTGTTAGGCTTTGATCCTAGTTTTGATGCACTGATGTGTATTTATTACATTGCACTGTTGTGTTTAACTGCAGTGTTGTGTACTTACTGTATTGATTTAATGTATTACACTGCAGAATTGTGTACAACTTAATGTATTATTCTGTACTGTTGTGTTGCACTGTTGTGTAATCACTGTACGGTAGTTTAGTCTCTTGTTCTCTACACAGGTCAGCCAGTGCTAAAGATGAACTGCAGTCTCAAATTTAATCGATTAGGTGTAATGACACATTGAGTCCTGCACCTTGAGTCTTTTCATTGCGGCCAAAGTTTAGTGGACGCCCCCTAGTGTAGTAATCCAGAACTACATCAAGGCACAGCACTAAAAAGGTGTTGTTCTTGCTGAAATCCGCATCTATAAAAAGCAACCAAATGAAGAACTTCCAGTTAAACATCACCAATTGCTGTTAATGGTTCTCTATACCCAGTTTCAGTTTATATTCTATGTAAATTGGACCATCCTGGACTTCATCAGACATGGTCAGCAGCTACCTAATAGTAATAAGCTAGATTAATAATAATAATCAGAAAAAAAAGCTTTCAAATTCAGACATGTATAAATGTGAAATCACATTAAAACTGCATAAAGAATAAAGAATATTTCAGCCATATGGCTGTTATGAGCTTCAAATGCCTGTTTTTAAGACAGATCTGGCATCAAATTTAGTCATACAATAACGTTAACTTGGCAGTAACAACACAACAAGTTCCCTCAGGATGCTTTGTAGACATCAGCATTATGCTAGTGGCTGATCAGACAATAAAAGGCTGCTTATGAAAGCAAATTACAATATTTCTGCATCAAATATAGCAGATCTTCATGATTTTATGACTGTACCTGGCTTCAACAAAATTAGGAAGTTCATGAAGTGACTGGAGTATCTCATACTTTATTTTACATTCTATTACATCTTTGGTCTCCCTGAGTTTTCTTCCTCTTTCCCCCTAATTCTGCTCTCTACAGATTCAGACTCATACAGCGTATGTACACTGTTTACATCTCTACATGTGGTAGCAATCCATCCACATTTTAGGACACCACCCATTTTGTGCTCTCGTTCACATGACTGTTAAAGTATTTATTGCTAGAGTGCATCTTTAAAGCTGCACTGTGTAAGATTTGGGGATTTGGAGACCTCTCTGGTGGGAAAATGTAATTGCACACAATATGTTGAAGAACATCAGTTTCATATTGATTTTGCATTTAAGACCTAAACATCGAGTCAGACCTGCTTTTTGAGCCTGTGTGTGACGTTAATGCGTAAAGATGCACAACATGGTGTGAAAAACCCCCAGTCCAATGATGTTTAAATGTCTGGCTGTACAGGGCAACTTACAGCAGCTCACCATTTTTTAGCCTGTTTTTATTCTCCTCACTCAGGAATGACACTTCGTTCAGTTTTAACAAAGTCTTACACAGTGGAGCTTTAAGGTGCCATTGGAAACACAGTAATAGTGCTTTCTGAATGTGTTACTGTGTTTTTAGTATTCATTTATCTGTTGATTTGAGAATAAAAAGGATTTGCAAACAGAAATAACTGAAGAAATGATGGAGATATTTAAGCTATATATTTTGGTGTCAGAGTAGAAGATGTGAGAAAAATTGTACTTAAAGCTGGGAGTGTAGCACCCTCCGAGAGCTGCTTTGCATGGCCACACCCCCTAGGCTCACAGCTGCATGGTCTGCGGTGGATGCCACACAGTGCCTCCCCAAAAGTTGACCGTCCCAGCAACTCACACAGCCTGAACAGTCCAATGGCCATGCAGAATCCAACTTTTCCATTGTTCCTACAAGCACACGTGCCATGTGGTGCCCACTCCTTGTCCTCTCTCGGGGCCGTGTCCTTGGTGCTGTTGCTCCTTGGTGCACCCCACTCTAGGGGCTCTGTTCCTCACTGCCTCTGGGCAGCCGAAGACCAGCTCTGTGGACATCCTCTTTATCAGTGCGCCAGAGTGGAGAGGCTTAATGCTGCATCCTCTTCCTGGGCGTGGCACAACTCTTTACAACTTACAGCATGAAGTTCAACACTACTAGGGGCAGCGGAAACAGCAGCAGCCTGTGTCATCTACTGCATCGTTAACGCTGCTGAGGGTGCTGTTCTTAACCCTAACTCTTTACTTCAGCTCCACTGCTAGCTGCCATGACCAACTTCACTCTTGTCCCGTCTCCAAGCTCAGGGATTTTTTTCCAGGTCTAGCACAGCCACAGTCGCTGCAGGAAATCCAGACAAAGAATGCACGCATCCCACATAGGCATGAGCCAGAACTCACGCACTCGGCTCAGGTCCCCCCGATGATCAGGCTTCTCCCTGTCATGTCAACTCGGCCACCGATTGGATGGCTGTCCCTTCCCAGCCATCAGATGCGCCGCTCTCATTGAGGGCAATCCTGCCGGGATGTAGGAGTGACACCGACAAGCCAGTGTCAATGAGGGCAGTGAGCTCTTTCCTGTCTGTGCTTCACTAAACCCAAAGTCTGCGGCGACAGACGATCGTCCCTGCCAGCTTAAGCTTGCGGCATTGATTGGTGCAGTGTCCCCTCTTCCTGCATCACCGGTATACCAGTTTGTCCACCGCCGCTCACTGGGGGGCCGCTAGGAATGCTGTCTCCTCCTCAAACTCCTCCACTGCATAGCGCTGTGATGAGCAGCGAGTTCAGGAAGTGCTCCAGCAGCAGCTCCTCCTGCTCAGCTTTCTCAAACACTGGGTATGCCTGTTAAACCACTCAGCTGCCAGCAGGCTAACCCACTCATCAAGCCAAACAATAGTAACAGCAGCAAAAGCAGCAACACTGACTGGAGCTGGGAAAGTTCATATACGTGCAGAGAACATATGAAAGTGAAAGACTGAAAGTGTGTGAAAGAGGTGTGTCACAGGTTTCCTCTTTCACTTAAAATAGAAACAGCTAAGATTTGACCCACTTTAGCTTTGTTAGTATCAGCGCAGCTCAGTGAACAACAGAGAAACACAAATATCAGGATGATGATCTGCTGCACAAATGGACGGATAATCAGAAGAGAGCAAGTTCAACACTTTCAACACTTCTGTAAACACGTCCTTGCCTGCCTCACATCTACTTGGGTTGTGCATCACACCAACATTACACAAGTGTCCGCTCATGGCCGACGGGGAGGAGGGGACAGTGAGGGGCAGATTATCCAAATGGAACACACTCACCCTCGGCTAGGTTCGCCTCCCCTGCTAGAAAAACCAGCACAGACCAGCAAAAACAGCATGTCCACCTGTAGTCTGTGCTGTTTTTCAGAAGCGTGATTGAGCTGATTGGACAGCCATGAAAACTTTGCAGTGCAAATCATTTTTTGAGAAGTTTGAACATCAGAAACAGAGTTTCTCAGTAATTGCTTTGTCTGGCAGTGAGCACTGTTGTAAAGCCATGATGTGTCGTCAAGTCAAGTCAAAGTTTATTAGCGTTTTTACAACTGTTGTCACAAAGCAGCTTTACAGAAAAAAATCTAAAATATTTTATTGCTTTCCTTTTGTTTTTATTAGACATGGAGCCTTAATCATGCTAACTATCCAGCTAGCAGAGGAAAGTGATGGAGTTTTACTTTTTAAAGTACTTTTGTAGTTACTTTTTCATGCAGGTCCAGTTGGTGTTGGGTAACTTTTTTTCTATCATTAAATGAAATGATTGCCCAAGAGGGTGCAAATACTTTTTCACAGCACTGTATATGTAACACTTGTTCGTAGCGCACATCTAACCCAGGCCTTCTCACTTGCACAGATACACTGAAAAGCACAGGCACTTTCACATCAGTCAGCTCTGTGATGAGAACCGTGTCTGTCTGTGGTGAGCGTGTCAGGTGTGGCTCTTCTGTGGTTTGAGATGTGATCTGAAATCTTTTTAGAGACATTGTTTTGAGAACAAGCGCACTTCTGAAACTACACTGCGTTTGTGGTTTCTGACACATTATCTACTAATATCGGTATACGTATGTTACATCGCTCAAAATGGTAGCAGCAGATATACTGTGTGGCCAAATGTACACTATATGGACAAAAGTATTGGGACACACCTCTTAGTCATTGAATTCAGGTGTTTTATTTAGACCCAGTGCCACAGCAAAATCAAGCACCAGCCATGCAGCCTGCCTTTACAAACATTAGTGAAATAATGCGCCATTCTTATGAGCTCGCTGATTTTGAGTGTTCTACTGTAATACAACCCCATTTCCAAAAAAGCTGGGACGCTGTGCACAATGTAAATAAAAACAAAATGCAATGATGTGCAAATCATTTAAACCCTATATTTAATTAAAAATAGTAAAGACAACATATCAAATGTTGAAACTGAAAAATCTTACTGTTATATGAAAAATATATCGCTATTGCATCTCTTTCCGAAGTAAAGATGAGGAGAGGTTCACCACTCTGTGAAAGACTGCGCAGGCAAATAGTGCAACAATTCAAGAATAACGATTCTCTACATAAAATAGCAAAGAACTTTTGTTTTTCATCATCTACGGTACATAATATAATTACAAGATTCGGAGAATCTGGAGGAATCTCTGTATGTAAGGGACAAGGGCAAAAACCAGTATCTGCTGGCCGTGATCTTTGGGCCCTGACGCGGCACTGCTTAAAAAACAGACACGATTCTGTAGTGGAAATCACTGCATGGGCTCAGAAACACTTCTGAAAAACAATATCTGTGAGCACAGTTCATTGCTGTATCCACAAATGCAAGTTAAAACTCTAAAACTCAAAGCTCCCGAGTGGCGCAACCGTCTAAGTGTTGGCCCTATCATCAGAAGATCGCGAGTTCGATCCCTGGTGATGCTACAGCCATCCGTAGCCGGGAGTCCGAGAGAGTACAATTGGCTTCGCTCTCTGGGTGGGTAGGATGGCCCCCCCCTTCACCCCCCATCACTTAACGCGATGCTAGTCAGCGCAGGCGTCTGTTAGCTGACGTAACAGATCTGGCGGTTGGCCCTTTCCTCCGAGCGCGTTCAGCTGTCCAATGACGTTGCGTGAGCGGCAGCTCGAAAAGATGGCTGGTTTCACAGGTCTCGGAGGAAGCCTGTGTTAGCCTTCACCCTCCTAGCGTTGATAGCGTTGTGTGTAATTGGGGGAGTCCTAACTAACGGGTGGAATTGGAGACGACTAAATTGGGGAGAAAACCGGGTAAAAATTGAATAAAATAATATAAAAAAATCTAAAACTCAAAGAAGAAACCATAAATAAACTGGATCCAGAAATGCTGCCGCCTTCTCTGGGCCTGAGCTCATTTAAAATGGACTGAGGTGAAGTGGAAAAGTGTCCTGTGGTCCAACAAATGAACATTTGTGTTTCATTTTGGAAATCATGGACACTGTGTCCTCCGGGCTAAAGACCACTCAGCTTATCAGTGCACAGTTCAAAAGCCAGTATTCATGATGGTCTGGGGGGGCATTAGTGCACATGGCATGGGTGATGTGCACATCTGTGAAGGCACCATTAATGCTGAATGATATATACATGTTTTGAATATACATGCTGCCATCCAAACATCTTTTTCAGGAAAGGCCTTGATTATTTCAGCAAGACAATGTAAACCACATTCTGCATGTATTACAGCAGCATTGCTCTGTATTAAAAGAGTCCAGGTGCTAAACTGGCCTGCCTGCAGTCCAGTTCTGTCATCACTGAAAACATTTGGCGAATTATGAAAGGGAAAATATGACAAAAGAGACTCTGATCCGTTGAGCAGCTGAAATCCTGTATCAAACCAGAATGGAAAACTTTTCAGTTTCAAAACTACAGCAGTGTCTCCTCAGTTCCCAAACACTTACAGAGTGTTGTTAAAAGAAGAGGTGGTGAAACACAGTGGTAAACAGGCCCCCCTCCCAACTTTTTTGGAACGTGTTGTTGGCATCAAATTCAAAATGGGCATATATTTTTCAAAAAACAATAAAAGTTTCCAGGTTCAACATTTCATATGTTGTCTTTGTAGTATTTTCCTTTAAAATATGGTTTACATGATTTTCACATCATTGCATCCTATTTTTATTTACATTCTGCACAGCATGCCAACTTTTCTGGAATTGGGGTTCTAGGATACCACCAATGCAATAAGTCAGTTCAGGTAATTTCTTCCCTCGTTTTCCACAATCAACTCTGAGTGGTATTATTGAAAAGTGGAAGTGTTTCGGAATCACAGTGACTCAGCCACGAAGTGTCAGATCACGTAAAATAACAGAGCGGGTTGCCAGGTGCCAGCGTGCTGGAGTCTACGTCAAGGCCAGAAAGTGCAATGAATGGAAGGATGCTAGGGCTGAAATGAAGTCCGCCTTCTGGACCGCGGATTGGCAATTCCAGAGCCCACTTGCAACCCTGGTCTAAGATTCCGACGACCGTGGGGGATAGATAAGGTTACTGGAATTGCGGATCCTGCGATGATGAATGGTTCCACACGATCTGTGAGATGAGTAGACAGGTATTGTGAGACACATGTTGGACATGCAAAACCAGAGCACTTAAGACGTAAAGAGTTAATGAAGAATTGATACTAAAGTTGAACTGTCACGTCTCTTGATGATGGATGGGACCGAAATTTATCAAACCTAACTGCTACAGACCTGAAACCACACCTGACACTAGTAATTACAATTAAGCACTGGATTCCACAAGACAGCCTTGTGACTAACAGAGTCTAAGCTGAACAGAGTCTCAACTCAGAGCCTGACTTTACCAGCAGAAAGACAAATCCCAGTTAGAAGACACAAGCACACATAAAGGCATGGCTGGGTGAGTGTGGTGTGGAAGAACTTGACCCTCACAGAGCCCTGACCTCAACCCGATAGAACACCTTTGGGATGAACTAGAACAGAGATTGTGAGCCAGGCCGTCTCGTCCAACATCAGTGTCTGACCTCACAGCTCTTTTAGATGAATGGGCTAAAATTCCCACAGACACTCTCCAACATCTTGTGGAAAGCTTCCCAGAGGAGTGGAAACAGTTATAACTGTAGGTGTAATGTGTAGGTGTCCCAATACTTTTCATTTAGTGTATGTGGACACCTGACCATCACACTTGTATGAGTTTGTTGGAAATCCCATTCCAAAACAATGGGCATTAATATGGAGTTTTCCCCCCTTTGTGGCAATAACAGCCTCTACTTTTCTTATGTTTTGAGTAAGGGCTCTGTGAGGCCACTGGAGTTCCACCACACCAAACTCATCAAACCATGTCTTTATGGAACTAAAATGTCTTTGTGTGCTGTAGCATTATCATCACCCTTCACTGTAACTAAGGGGCTTAAACCCTGAAAAACAGTCCCAGCTCATGATCCCTCCTCCACAGTTGGCACTATGCATTCTGGTAGGTAACTATTTCCTGGCATTCCACCGAACCCACATTCATCCATCGGACTGCCAGATGAAGTGTGAATCATCCCTCTAGATAGCTCGTTTCCACTGCTCCAGAGTCCAGTGGTGTTGTGCTTTACACCACTCCAGCCGACACTTGGCATTGCCCATAGTGTTAGGCTTGTGTGCAGCTGCTTCACTGTAGAAACCCATTTTAAGAAGATCCCGACACCCAGTTCTTGCACTGATGTTGCTTCCAGAGGAATTCCAGTTGTTTGGAACTCTGTAGTGAGTCATGCAATAAAGAATAGCTGAATTTTACGTGCTACGCATTTTAGCACTTGGTGGACCCTCTCTGTGAGTTTGTGTGGTCTGCTGCTTCGTGGCTGAGCTGTTGTTGCTCTGAGACGCTTCCATTTCACAATAATAGCTCTTACAGTTGACCAGGACACACACACACACAGACATCAACCAAACCGCTTATCCCTCTGGGTCGCGGTGGGACGCTGGAGCCTATCCCAGCTGACATTGGGCGGAAGGCAGGATACACCCTGGACAGGTCGCCAGTCCATCGCAGGGCAGACTGACAGACAGACACATTCACACCTAGGGGCAATTTAGCGTGGTTGACCAGGAGAGATCGAACATATTTCACAAACTGACTTTGGTACAACAGATGTGGAAAAGGTAGCATCCTTTGACAGTGCCATGTTGTGTGATATGATGTGATGCAGTGTGATGTTTGTCTATGGAGATTGCAAGGCTACGGATGTTTGTGTGACACTGTTTTCTTATCTGGAGTTAATGATGAGATTATGAAGTTAGGAACTGTTATTCTGGAATAGCTTCTGTCCGAAATTCAGTCTGTACTGAAGAGTTAAAATCAGGAGGGTCTGAAGAGAATCATATTAGACATGATCAATCATGTTCACTTTGTGAGGACAGCCTGGTTTTATGTTTACAGTCCTTCTAAACAGGTGCTGTTCTTCAGCTTCACCACCAGAGCAGAGCAGAGCTGGAGGAAACCCAACTACGTCTCCTGACTGTAATTCTCTCCTGATTAAACAGGTCAGTGAGGTTTAAATCCTCAACATTCAGACACTCAAACACCATAATGATCAATATAAACCTTTAACTTCATCTTCCACTCCAGTTCAGCTGAATGAGATGTTAAATCTTGTGTTTTTAGGAGTTGTTGAAGTTTCCTGAAGCTGAAGAAGCGCTCGGTGCTGTGAGCTGATGGTGAGCTAAAGATAACAGCATCTACACTTTCTCACCTGGTGTTCGGTTTAGCAGTTATTTTGGTTTCCTAGAACTTCGTTTTTATGTAACGTCTAGAAATTAATATTCATTAGTCACAAATAAAATTGGAATCTATTGTCTTAAAATATACGTTACAGATAAAAAGAGAACCAATGAACTGAAAGGGGTCAGCTAGTTTACTGCTAACGTTACTTGCTGAGGTGATTTTTAAACTGAATGTACAAATACAGTCTACAGTTTTCACTTACAGTTCATTTTAATTACAGATTTGAGTTTACATAGAACAAGCTGATTTAAGTACATTTATTATAGGCTAACTTACATGAATACTGAGCTGTGACTGGTCTCCACTCTGGTGATTGTAAAAACTGATTAGCCATCAGTTGAAAATCATTAACTAATTATTTAATTGTATGCATGTTCATTTTTTCATTTAAATCAGATATGCAGAACATGGAAAGTGCACTAACTTTACTCCAATACAAGCTTTTAAAATATTTGGTGTTTTTGCAACAAAATACAATAATATAATGCTTCTTTTCATCACCACCCCTTTTCTACAGCTTTACTACAATATTTAACAAGGAGAAGTGACTTTAAGTGAACTACAGCATGGAAAACGGGTTTGGAGAAGCCAAACCGAGCTGCAGGATTAGAGTGATGGAAAGGTGAGTCAAATGATCTGATCATAATGTTTGATCAGCTCAGAAGTTGTTGATATTTTAATATGTAGCTGCATAAGTAGCCTTTACTTTTAGTGGTCTTGGCCTCTTTAGGGGCCGTTCAGACCCCATCTTTTCAGACAGTCTCAAAAGCATATTAACATCTGTGGATCAATACACAGTGTGACTGACTCCTCCAGCCTGAGCTGTGCGCTTCACTGTTTTAAACTGATGAGAAAAGTATCTTTTCCCCTAAAAAGAGCCATGTGTCATCACAGCTGACCAGTCCAAATCCAGAAAGCCTAGCCAGTTTTGGCTGTTTTCAGACACCCAGAGTAGAAATGTTTATCGTTCAGTCTTTCGTGTTCTTTCAGATCACAGTATGATATTTACTGACCTGTCGGCCAGATGTTTTAACCCCCTTAAGAGGCACAGCCTGCATCTCCTGGACACGGTGCGCTGTGTTTAAAAAGGCGTCGCCTGAACACCTATTAGCTCTGCGCTATTCTGTCAGAGCAGAGAAGATTCTCATAGCAAGACTGAGTTTGGTGTCAGATGTAATTCAGAATTAAATCTGTTTTATAACATCAATTCACTTAATATGCAAGTGATATTTTAGAGTTTAGAGCTTGTAGAAAATGTTTGCCTTTAGAGACGTGTAGACATGTATTTGCAAGCTTTGTTTCAAAGTGCTTCTCACAGATGGAGCTCTTTATTCAGTTCATTTGCTGTGTTAAAGCTTCCTTTTGTAGCATCTTGACAAGAACCACACAGCCTGAGCTGTGACTGCAATATACTACTAACCTACAGCCATGATGTAGAGCTACAGGTTCACTTCATGATACACAGGAAACATTTAAAACGATACCAATATATTTTATTTAGGTTGGTTTAAGAAGTTTTACAAAGTGCTTTATGGAAAATAGTATTTATGTTACAACATAATGAAGAAAAAGAAATATCAATTTAACAGGATAAGGGTCTGACCCTAAAACCTGAGAATGTCTCAGTTGAGAGGCATATGAGTTTGGGTGAACTGCAAAATATGGACAAAAATATATATGACTTGTAGTCCACTACAAAACCAAATTACGTAAATGTTGGGAAACTAAAACATCTAAAACATTAAAATACAAGAAAAAAAAAATAACTACTTTGGTAAGGAAAAGAATAAACAGTGAGGTTTAATAGAATAAAAGCCTTATTAAAATCAGAATTAAACAATGTGTTTGTGACTCTGTAGGTTTTAGTATTCCTTTCCTTTTCCTTTTCTTAGAGCTAATGGATGAAAAGGTAGGACATAGATGTTTCCTCCTGATTAGCTGATGAGACGAGTCATTTGTGGAATCTGCACACAAACAGCTCCTATACAGAATGACATCATGTGAAATAACAGGAAATTAAAACAATAACAGGGTTCACATTCTGAATGTTAATAAAAGGTGCTAGAAAATGGTGAAATTTGTGAAAACCTACAACAGAAAAGTACAATACATTACAAAATTTATTTTACACCAAAATTATCCAAAAAGAGAAGAACAGAGTCTCACAGACTTCAGTTCCTATTCTGACAGACTAAAGAAGTTCCAGTGCAGTTCTGTAAGTTACTCAGTACATAAATACACTATATTTCCAGAAGTATTTGCTCGTCTGCCTTCACACGCATATGAACTTGAGTGACGTCCCATTCTTAATCCATAGGGTTTAATATGATGTCGGCCCACCCTTTGCAGCTATAACAGCTTCAACTCTTCTGGGAAGGCTTTCCACAAGGTTCAGGAGTGTTTATGGGAATTTTTGACCATTCTTCCAGAACTGCATTTGTGAGGTCAGACACTGATGTTGGACGAGAAGGCCTGGCTCGCAGTCTCTGCTCTAATTCATCCCAAAGGTGTTCTGTCGGGTTGAGGTCAGGACTCTGTGCAGGCCAGTCAAGTTCTTCCACACCAAACTCGCTCATCCATGTCTTTATGGACCTTGCTTTGTGCACTGGTGCACAGTCATGTTGGAACAGGAAGGGGCCGTCCCCAAACTGCTCCCACAATGTTGGGAGCATGAAATTGTCCAAAATCTCTTGGTGCTGAAGCATTAAGAGTTCCTTTCACTGGAACTAAGGGGCCGAGCCCACCTCCTGAAAAACAACCCCACACCATAATCCCCCCTCCACCAAACTTTACACTTGGCACAATGCAGTCAGACAAGTACCGTTCTCCTGGCAACCGCTAAACCCAGACTCGTCCATCGGCTTGCCAGACGGAGAAGCGTGATTGGTCACTCCAGAGAACACGTCTCCACTGCTCTAGAGTCCAGTGGTGGCGCTTTACACCACTGCATTCGACGCTTTGCATTGCGCTTGGTGATGTAAGGCTTGGATGCAGCTGCTCGGCCATGGAAACCCATTCCATGAAGCTCTCCACGCTGTTCTTGAGCTAATCTGAAGGCCACATGAAGTTTGGAGGTCTGTAGCGATTGACTCTGCAGAAAGTTGGTGACCTCTGCGCACTATGCACCTCAGCATCCGCTGACCCCGCTCTGTCATTTTACGTGGCCGACCACTTTGTGGCTGAGTTGCTGTCGTTCCCAATCGCTTCCACTTTGTTGTAATACCACTGACAGTTGACTGTGGAACATTTAGTAGTGAGGAAATTTCACGACTGGACTTGTTACACAGGTGGCATCCTATCATGGTACCACGCTGGAATCACTAATGTTTGTAGAAGCAGTCTGCAGGCCTAGGGGCTTGGTTTTATACACCTGTGGCCATGGAAGTGATTGGAACACCTGAATTCAATGATTTGGATGGGTGAGTGAATACTTTTGGAAATATAGTGTAGTTTGGACCTGATATGTTTTTTCTACCCAGTTTACTTTTACTTCTACTTGAGCCAAAGTTTGGTTAGTCCCACTAGTTCACTGATCAAGTTATAAAGTGTGTTTCAGCTCTGGCGACTCTTTCATTGAGGCACATTGCAGGACAGCCAGTCAGAGTGGGGGTCATTACACATATTAATCTTAAAGGTACAGTAACGAAAACAGCCTGTTTAATTTTAAGTGATAAAGAGAGGCTGGAAAACGGTGTAAAAATGAATTATGTCCCTCAGCAAAATCTGCAAAACAAAAAACTAACTAAAAATCCTGACAACCAAATACAACAAAACGATGCGATCTAAGCATTAGCTTCCATTTGAAGTCAGTTCACAATTTGATTGCAACTTTCAGGTCTGCATTAGGAGTTATTAATGGATTATCAAGCACTCAAACAAATAGTCAGACTCTTACAAGGCTTTTCTAAATACTCAGAAAAGACTGAAGCAGCCAAAATGACTCTTCTGTGTTGGTACTGGGCCTAAATGATTAACAACCAAAAAAAAAAGTTTAAAACAGTGAGGGGTCACTTCCTCACATTCATCAGAGTCACTTCCATTATATTCATATGAACTTTCTGTGATCTGAGAATCTACATATATTTACCTGTTTGTTCTTTATTAAAGGTGACATATTCAATAGAAGTGTAGTCATCATACAGCATCTCACAGTCCTCTGTTAAAACATGGGAAGAGGCAGCATTTGTGTTGGCCCAAATCAAGGTGAAAGGGGCCCAAATCAAGCTGGGGTGTGTTGTGCTGGTGTGAGTGGATCAGACACAGCAGTGCTGCTGGAGTTTTTAAACACCTCAGTGTCAATGCTGGACTGAGAATAGTCCACCAACCAAAAATATCCAGCCAACAGCGTCCTGTGGGCACAGTGTTTAAAAACTTCAACAGCACTGCTGTGTCTGATCCACTCACACCAGCGCAACACACTCTATCTGCTCTGGTCCTGACCATTGAAGAACTGGGTGAAGGGAGCTAACAAAGTAACAGATGTTTGTGTGACACTGTAATATTTAACAAAAACATCTGAAATGTTAACTAAACCATGATACATGTTTGGCCACAACACCCACCACTATGTAAAACCCTTACAAACACCCTGCATTGAAAGGTTCTTAAGGGAAGTAGTTCCTGTGTGAGGTTCCTCTAAAGAACCCTTGTAGAAACGTATATACATAACATGTATAGTCATTTCCATATGATTAAAATTTGTAACATCAACATTATTAATTTTCAGTTTTCTCACTCAAGAATTGAGTTGATGCACTATATTTGATTCACATTGACCTGATTTACACGAGTGAATCACTTTGACCTTTTTTTAATGTACTTCAATGACCCCAGTTGTGGTCCTCTAACCCCCATCTGAGAAACTCATGTTAAATAGTACAATATTCCATAGTTTACAGACCGTAAATCATCATCACCTTTTCTTTTGTGAAAACATCTCCATGAGAACAGAACCAGCGCCACAGCAACCAGACAGCAACCTGCTATGATCAGGAATTTCCACAGAGCTGAAAATAAAACACAAAATATGTAACAGGATCCATTCACATCTTCATGCTGAGGATGTTTGGCACACGTTGCCTCCTAAAATGACTTCTGTGTGAAAAATACTATTAAAATCAAACCATAACTGCCATTACTCAGACTTTGTCCATCCTTGGTCGGTTCAAAAGCACCTGAAAAACGTAACAGTAATGGATGAGTCCCTCGGCACAGTGCAGCCTGTTTCCCCTCCTCTGACATGCCTGATTCAGCTCTTCACCAATGTCTTCCCAGGATTGGCGTCTAGAACCCACTGAAATATCTATTCTCAGATACGAAGTCATATGAAAAGCGTTCCCACTGCGTCTTGGACAGGCAGTTAATGGAGAGATGTAAACACATAAAATGCACAGTATCTGATTAAATTTGAGCTGGTACTGTGTTTTGTGCCTGCAAACACAAAACTGTTATTATTTATTTATTTTTCATACCATGTGCATTTGCACCGATAATTAGATGTTTTTACATTCCTGGAGAGATTTTTTTTGCCCACCTGCACAATTATTTCTATAACAGCTTACCAGTACATCACTGAGTCAGAAATATACAGTTTCATAAAGAATAAAACATGATCTAATGCAGACATGTCATACTGGGGACCTCCTGGGTCAAAGTGCTCATCAGGTTTGTTCATTTTGCAAAAGCCTAATATAATTGAGCCGATTATTACCTGTCCTACCTTGATATGACTTACTAGTCGTGCTCTGCACAATGAATAAACATGTTAATTCAACAATCAGCTTAAAAGAGAATACCAGAGAGTTTGCCAGACATGTGAAGCGAAGTTTTCAGTTTTCACGCTGGACACAGTGATATTATTCAGTATATCCAAACAAAAATAAAGAAATATGTGTGCAGCTTCAAGTCTAAATCACCTTTTTTGGTCATGGGCATAGTTTCAGATCGACTGACTGCATTAGTGATGTGTCGTTCACAAACAAGTCGGCACTTTGAGCCAGATCTTTGAAGTGAATGTGAGAGCTTAGCTTATTTATATTTATTATGTATTTATTTATTCATATGTATTCGTTTATTTGTTCATATTTTGAACTAAAACAAATGAGATATTATGACACTGTAGCTGAAAAATGATTCTCTTGGCTTGTTATTGGACCAGCCCTCAAACAAAGCCCTCCCGGCCAATCGCCCACCAGAGAGAGCGAGGAGGAGAAAAAAAGAAAGGACTCTTTGCAGGCCGACTCCAAGTCAGCCGTCACGGAGTTAAGTTTTGGTTTTGTTTTGTTTTAACATGTGTAAATAAAGCATGTTTGTTCACTTGTTCTGGTGTTTGTGTGTGTATCTCTGAGCTCTCGTTGGGTTTCCCAGTCAGTGTGCGTCGGCCCCTCCCCCGGCTGCACCACACTACTTATTGGTAGAACCATGTTTAAAATGACATGTTTTGTTTATTAGTTAATTAGAAGGCAGATTTATGAAAGGATGTATTGAAAAATGAAATGATAGAGAACTGTCATTTTGGGAGAAGTTGCTACTGAATGAAGAGCCATTTAGGAGACAAAACAGTCGACTCTTCTTTGTGTGCTGAGGCGATTGATCTGACTCGCTGAGAAGTGTGTGTATTTTATGTAAAATGCATTCATATAACATCATACATAAAATACACACAGAGTCCTGTATTAAAAATCTGGTCTCAGTATCCAGTGCTAGATCATCTGATATGAGTAGCTCATACAAACCTGGAGTTGTTCTTTCAGATGAACCTTCAGTAGTTGTTGAAGCTTCTGTTGTCTTAGTAATTGTTATTTTAGTTGATGTGGTTGTAGCTGTAGATTTTGTCTTCTTGCCTCTTCTTTTAGTTGATGTGGTTGTAGCTGTAGATTTTGTCTTCTTGCCTCTTCTTTTAGTTGTGGGTGTGGTTGTAGTCATTGAAGCTTCTGTGGCTTTGGTTCTGCTGTTTGGACCTGAAACATAAAGAATAACATTTGTTATTTTTGTTTGCTTGGTTCAGTCTGTCAAGTCAAGTCTAGAGGCTTTAATTGTCATTCCATCTGTGTGAAGTACACAGAGTGAAATTATGTTCCTCCAGGAACAACACGGTGCAACAAGGAACAAAAAGTACAAAGTGCGAACGTGCAGACAGAGTGTGTAAACAAAGAATTAAACTAGAAAGAATACAATAAATACGATAATTTAAACAGTAAACAGACAGGACAGTGTAGCACTGGCACAGCACTCATTTCTGAAC